>NC_133620.1:345968688-345983688 GCF_048593235.1 Sminthopsis crassicaudata | reverse complement strand
ATATATTTTCAGATTTTTTTTGATGTATTGATAGGTTTTACTCATTTTTCCTCTTTTTTCTATAAAATTTGTTTTTATAATGGATAATTCTCTGAGATGGAATAAGCATTTATTAAGCACCTAATATGTACCAAACACTTTACAAATATTGTTTTATTTAATCCTCACAACAATCCTATGAAGTAAGTGCTATTATAATCCTCATCTTATAGTTGAGGAAACTGAGGCAGTGACTTGCCCAGGATCAGGCAGCTAGTAAGTCTCTGAGGTCAGCCTTTAATTCTGGTCTTTCTAACTTTCTACTTTGTTCTATCTACTGTATGACCCAACTGGCTTGAGAATGAGGAAAGATGCTGGGAGAAATTTGGGATGTAAAAACAAAAACTATCAATAAACATTTTTACTTTATTTTAAATAATAACTTTTTTATTTTCAAAATACAAGCAAAGATATTCTTCAACATTTACCCTTGCAAAATTTTGTGTTCCAAATTTTTCTCCCTCCCTTCCTCCTTTTCTCCCCTTTCCTAGACAGCAAATAATCCAATATATGTTAAACATGTGCAATTCTTCCAAACATATTTCCACATTTATCATGCTACACAAGAAAAATCAGGTCAAAAAGGGAAGAAAATGAGAAAGAAAAAAAAGCAAACAGAAGTGGTGAAAATACTATGTTGTGATCCATAGTTCTCTCTCTGGATGCAGATGGCTTTCTCCATCACAAGTCTATAAAATTGAACTGAATTACCTCATTGTTGATCATCATATAATCTTATTGTTGCTGTATATAATGTTCTCTTGATGCTATTCACTTCACTTAGCACCATTTTATATAAGCCTCTCCAGACTTTTCTGAAATTATCCTGCTGATCATAAAAATTTATTTTTTAAAAGAAAAGAGTGAATGAAATATTTTAAAAACACACAGAATATATTTCTACTATGTTTAACAAATATTGGACTACTTGCCATCTAAGGGTAGGGGTAGGGAAAGGGGAGAAAATTGGAACACAAAATTTTTCAAGGGTTAATATCAAAGAATTATCCATGCATATGTTTTCTTTTCTTTTCTTTTTTTTTTTTTTTTTTTTTTTTTGAGGCTGGGATTAAGTGACTTGCCCAGGGTCACACAGCTAGGAAATGTCAAGTGTCTGAGATCACATTTGAACTCGGGTCCTCCTGAATTCAAGGCTGGTGCTCCATCCACTGCGCCACCTAGCTGCCCCCCATGCATATGTTTTGAAAAATAAAAAGCTTTAATAAAAACAAACAAACAAACAAACATATATAAACACAGGAAAAAATACATGGAGGCAAGCAGAAGGAAATCTAGAAGGAGATAACATATAAATAAGCAAGGCACTAATTGGAAGTATTGAGTTATTTTTTAAAACTATATATGAAGATTTATATATAAGGGTTTTTTTATTTAAAAATAATATTATATTTTACCCATTACATGTAAAGACAATTTTTAACAGTCATTTAAAAATTTTTGCATTCCAAATTTTCTCCCTCTAATCATCACCTCTTCCCTCCTTGAGATGGCAATCTTTTTTAAAAAGTTTTTTAAATATAGAAAATCATGTTGATGGAAATTTTCAAGTTTATAATCATAAAAAAGAGAAAATCTTAAAACTTTTTGTTTTTCCTTTTTTTTTTTAAACAACATAGTCATTTTCTCTTAGGAAAACATTTAAAGTCAAATGATATAGCAGCCATGCCTGAGATCATAAAAACAATAAGGAGAGAGGAGGGAAAAGAGTACCTCTGTGGTAGCCCCTTAAGTCAGATGCCATCAAGAATATCTACCATGAAAAAGGAAGGCACCTGAGACACTCACTTCATAGGAAACTAAAATCCAAGAGACCATGACCTCAGATATCCACATACAAATGCTCAAAGACTAGGCAACAAATACTAGTTCTCCTAACACACTGAGGTGAATTTGACCTCATAGGTAGGGGCTGGGACTTAGTGGGATGAATGTGACTCTGGATCTATACATATTATTCAAAAGAAACAGAGATAAAGGGGATGGGGAGCTGGATAGCACTCTATTGAAAAAAAGGTATACTCATGTGAGAAAATGCAATAATAAGAATGGAGAAGCATGATGGAGCCATGGTCAGTGGAGGAGGGGAAAAGTGATTTAGTCTTTGGAGTATCTACTACAGACCATATGGATGGAAAGAGGAAACAGATGAGGAGTTTGAGAAATAGATCATAAGCCAGGCTCAGAAGCATGGCATATGCCTCTGTATATATTTGTATATGGTATGTATATATCATAATCTGTGTATGTATATATATATACATATATATGCACATATATATACACATATACACACACATACATCCATTTATATTACATATACAAATATATCTGTGTGTATCCTTATACATGAATACATAAATATGCATATAGACTTCAATTATTCAGATATCTGTTGAAGCTCTTTCTCTCTACTAAAAGTAGAGTAACTAAAAATTTCTTGACTTGTCTTAGGGATCATTTTATCCTTCAAAAGATGGGGGAGCCTACAAGAGGGAAATTCTATCTTGGATCTGCCTCTCACTAACAAGGAAGAACTTGTGACTTGGGTAGAAATGTTAGAATCCTGGGAGGGGTAGAGAAAATAAGCATTCCCTCCTACTCTATGTGATAGAGGAGAGGAAATCCAGTCTGACATGTACCCTCTAATTTTTTGGGGGGGGATAAATTTCAAAGAATTTAGAGAAAAGATAAGTAGGATCCTGAGGATTTAAATGCCACAGATGATGTCATCTCAGGGTGAATTGGGGGAGGCTCAGGAATTCAACTCTGAAGACACAAAGGAAAACAATTCCATTAAATAAGCAAATGGAGTTTATTTTTTGAAGAAACCCATGTGGATGTACGAAACTCACTCACCAAGTCAGATTTTAAAAAATGTATAGAAGATGAAAAAAAAAAAAGGCTGGAAATGCTAAAGCTCAGAATAAGGTGAGGAAGTGAGGAAGGGAAAAGAAAAATAGCCCTTGACAGAAAAAGGAAGATCAAAGAAAACAACTCATTTCTTCTCTTTGCTTCTATTTTCTCCACCAAGAAGAATGATCTTTGCATTGGAAAGTCAGGGGTGGGGAGAATGATTATAGGAAACTGATATCTAAGTTAAATAGAAGAGAGTAAAGATACTATCCAGCCAAACCCTGATGAATTCATCCTCAGGACCTGTGAGAGCCCAGGATGGTTCTGGAGCAGAGTCCAACATGCCTGTGAAAAAGAGATGGGGAGGATGGCTAGAGTGGAAGCAACATAGCATGGAGATGGAAGTAAACTGAAATAGAAACAGAAACGGAAATGTTTCCCTTATCTTTGAAAAATAAAAGGGAACAGAGTATACATCTACAAACTATTGATCTTGATCTTGATCTTGAGTATTGACTCAAATTCCAGAATGGATCATTAAAGAAGTTTTGTAAACATCTAGAAAGGGAAGCAGAGATTCCAAAGAGCAAGTCTGGTTTTATCAAGAGCAGGGCAAGCCAGGTTAACTTTATTTCCCCTTTGATAGCATTATTAAACTAATAGATGACTAGAATGAAGGTTATGATTATAATTTGCTTAGATTTTGGCAAAGCTGTTGCTTAAGGTTCTCACATTATTCCTGCAGAGAAGATAGAGAGATATGGATTAAATGATATATAATAGATCTGGTTGGATGGCTGGAATTTAAGAGTTGTTAATGATTCAATGTTAAAGGTGTAGGCAATCTCCAATGGGGTATCTAGGGATCTGTGCTTGGCTTTGTGCTGTTTTAATATTTTTATAAATTAACGATTAAAAGATAAAGGCATAATGTCTACACATGTATATTGAATTTTTTGTGTTCCCAAGGAACACAAGGAAGGGAGGGAGAGAATTTGAAACAAAAATTTTAAAAATGAATATTAAAATTTTTTTCAGAAATCTTTTTCAGAAGTCTAAAGGTGTAAACTCCTTTTAAAGGTGTGAACTAAAGGTGAAAAAATGAATATTAAAATGTTTTGCTTACATGTAATTGAGAAAAATGTGAAACATTAAAATAAAAAAAAGTGACATCAAGATGGGAGGGGGAGCTAACACAGTGTATGACAGAGATCCAACAGAATCACCACAAACTTAGATCAGTTAGCTAAATCAATTAAGATGAAATTCCATAAGGATAAATTTAAAGTCTTGTCTTTAGATAAAAACATTCAAATTTGTAAGTTCAAGACAGGGAAGATATAGATAGACATCAGTTGTTAGAAGAGGTTCTGGGGGATTTTGTGTTTTGTAAGCTCAGTATGAGTAAGCAATGATGTGGAAAACAAAAAAAAAATCTAATGTGATCTTAGGCTGCATTCAGAGATAGGAATATCGTGCCCAGTTTTAGGTTTAAGGAAGACATTAATATGCTGGAGAGAATCGAGAGGAAGTAAACCACCATTGTGATGGACCCTTGAGTCCATGCTGTATGAGGAATGTTTTGAAGCAGCTGGTTATATTTAGTCTGGAAAAGAGAAGATTGGAAGTGGGGAGGTGGGTGAGGGCTAGAATATGACAGTTCTCTTCAAGTATTGAAAGGGTGTTCTTGGGAGGAGTGATTAGACTCATTTTGTTTGGCCCCAGAAGAGAGAACCAGAAGTCATAGATCAAAGTTGCAAGGAGACATATTTAGGTTTGATGCCAGGATTGACTTTCTAGTTATTAGAGCCATACATGGGTAGAACTATCTAGGAGAGTGGTGGGGGTCTTCTTTAAGCAGAGTATAAAGACCCCTTTTCCTTTTATGCATAGTTGGATAAGTTGACTTCTAAAATCCTTTCTGGCTCTCAAATTCTGTGATTTTTGAGGCTCAGAAATGAGAAATAACAATTCCCAACTCAGACAGCTGGTTGTAAAATCTTGATTAATTCCAAGATTCCATATAGAACTTTGAATATGACAGCAGCCATATTTTGGCACCTAGATGGTGCAGTGGATAGAAAGATGGGCTTGGAGTCAGGAAGATGCATCTTTCTGAGTTCAAATCCAGCCTCAGACATTTACTAGCTGGGCAAGTCATTTAACCCTGTGTGCCTCAGTTTCCTCATCTGTCAAATGAGCTGGAGAAGGAAATCACAAATCACTCCAGTGGTTTTGCCAAGAAAACCCCAAATGGGGTCACAAAGAGTCGGACACAACTAAAATGATTGAATTACAAAGGAGGCATATTGTACACTTTGGAAATTTATCACACAGATGTCTAGATACTCTCCTAGAGTGAAATGATTAGGATCCAGGGATGAGGTCTGCTTAGGGGGTAAGAGGAAGGATGCAGGTGCTGATGGAGAAACTAGTCCCCACCCTTTGCCTTGGGCAAAAGGGAGCAGTCATGATCTGTGCTGCTGGACACTGCCTTATGGCCTAGATTTGGCAGGGGTGTCTGACAAGCTTTGGGGATGGTGTCCCACCCCAGCTAGGGGTGGGGTGTCCAGGCTACTCCCTGGGGGCTGTGGGATGGGGCCAGATTTAGCCTTGGTAGTCATCTGACCCCCGTGACTCAAGCCTGGTCCTGCCCAGGGGGAAGGCACCCTGCCAACCTGAGCTCATCACCACTGCCCTGAGGAGAAGCAGTAAACAAGTCTGCCTTCCCAACCTCCCACCCCTGGAAGGAAGCAACCAATGAGATATGGACTAGGGATGGGGGGAAAAGAAGGTGACACCGAGGGACCCAGACCCCTTCCTCTCTTCATGGGTGGGATGCTTTCCCTCTTCACCCTTCTCCAAGATGACCAGTCACATTCTCCAAATGCCAAGGTATGGGGCAAAGTGTCTATGTACGTGTGAAAATGATGGAAATAGAATCCAGAGACAAAGGGAATGAGCCACATTTCAGTGCTCACCATCTTGCTCACCATGTTTATGCAGACATATTTGGAGGCAGGTATCAACCACCACGATCTGACTTGTTTAGATTTGGGAGACTGACCATATCCTGGGATTCTTCAGCTGGAAGAGTTCTCCTTTCAGATCCATGAACTGGCAAGCTCTAAGCTCAGAAAACAAGGTGATAGACCAGAACTGAAGACTGCAGAACTAGAAGAAATATTCATTTGTCTCAGCCCTTGTCGTATCTAGGGATATCCCTGGGGAAATGGGAGAAGAGTTGGATGGAGCAATTGGCAATCCTGCTTTAGAGAGACCCTATGGTTCCTTGGGACATTTTATTCTTTTATCCACATCTTCTTAGCCTCTACCAAACTTTTAAAATCCTTATATTCCTTTAAGAAAGAGAATATAACACAATAGACAAGGAGTCAGATTTATAGTCGGGGAGTCCTAGGTTCAAATTCTACTTCAAACCAAATGTAATCATTTGGTCTCAGTTTAGTGCTGTAGGAAAAGGAATAGATTTGAAGTTTGGGCAAAAACCCTGGCTCTGTTGCCACTTACATCATCTGTGATTTTGTGCAAGTTATTTAATCTCTACGGATCCTTGTTTGTCAAATGATAGTTTAAATAGTATAATGGATGGACAAGTGGGAGTCCCTTTAATAAGTCCTCAAGATCAAGACTACTTTTATTGTGATTTTATTATAATATTTTAATGTCAAATGTGGTAAATCTCTATAGACAGAGCAGCTGGGTAGCACAATGGATAGAGCACTGGGGTTGAAGTCAAGAAGTCTCATCTTCCTGAGTTTAAACCTGGCCTCAGACACTTACTAGCTATGTGATCTGAGCAAGTCACAGTTGCCTCAGTTTCCTTATCTGTAAAATAAACTGGAGAAGGAAATGGCAAACTCTTCCAGTATTTTTGCCAAAAAGACAGGACTGAAATGATTGAACAACAATAAATATCTATAGATGTACCCCACATAAACAAAAGCTCTCTGGGGGAAGTGATCCTCTAGAATTTTTAAGCATTGTACAAAACATCTAAAAACTCAAGAACTTCTGGACTACATGGCATCTGAAATGCCTACCAGTCCAAAATCCTGTACTTGTACTACTAACAATGTGACCTTAGATTAATTACTTAATTTCTGATAGTCCAGGCAACCTTCGAAACCTTAAAAGTTTCAGAAGCAATGGTAATCTGCATTAATGGAGAGAATTTCTCTATTGGGAACCCCATTAATTGAGATCATAAGCCTAGATCATCCTTCTTGCCCTGCCTGTAATCTCCCTCCAAGGCTGTTATATCTTCTTGCTTCCCTCCCAAAGGATTGCCTCAGTCCTCTGATTTTCCCAGAATTCATTGTCTAATGGCACTTTTGTTTCCATTATCTATATTCATCTCTTCTCTCCCCCTTCCCTCCATAGAAGGTAAGCTCCTTGGGGGAAGGGATTAGCCATTTTTGGGGTACCCCCATTTCCTAGAACAGTGTTTTACATGTGGCAGTTGAAATGCTTGTAAAGTGAAATCTTGGACCACATTATTGAGGACTTTCCTACCTTCCACCCCCAACAAGAGGGGCTGAAAAAATGAAACGTTTGGGACCTTCTTGGGGGTATCACCCAAGGGAAATCACAGGAGTTAGCTTCATTACAAACACTGATCCCTCTTTCACCTGGAAACCAGGGACTGGCTACACAAAGTCTTCTTTCTCACTCCATCCAGACAAGACAATTCCGTTCCTTAAGTAGTATTTGATCATTAAGCAAGTGATCTAGAGACAGTGAAGTGGTTGAAGCACTGGCCTGGAGCTGGAAGGATCTGAGTTCAAATCTAGCCTCAGATATTTATTAGTTGTATGACCCTATGCAAGTCACTTAAGTCTGTCTTAATTCCTCATCTGTAAAATCAGCTGGAAAAGAAAATGGACATATCGATCCAGAATATTTACTAAGAAAACCCTACATGGGGTCATGAAGAGTTGTACACAACTGAAAAATAAACAAGAAAGTGGTACCATATCACAGACTGCTGGCCTTGAATCAGGAAGATTAATGATAATTAATAATAACATTAATGATAAATTGCTAGGATAGCTGCCTCAGTTACTGATTGTGAAATGGAGTTGATAATATCTTCTTTCCAGGGTTGTCATGATGATCAAATGTGAGAATAATTATAAAGTGCATAGGGCCTGGCACACAGTAGGTGCTCAATAAATGTTTATTCCCCTCTTCTGGATCCTCCTGGAAGCCCTTCTGATTTCTTTTAGTTTTAGCTACTGCACTCCTCAAATTATATTTTGCTTATTTATTCATGGTCCATTTATCCCTCCCTACCAATACCATGGAACCATGAACTACTTCCTTTTTGTCTAAGTAGTACCTAGCTATACATCTTGTCAGGTTGACTTCTCTTTTAAGTTTGCACAATTCCTCATTCCCCTCTCTCATCTCAGTCCCACCTTTACCTGACACTGTGTCCTAAAATCCTCAATGGTTTTACTATCTGTTCTACCTCTACTTCCCACAGACCTCCCCCCACCAAACCTGTCATCTTCTGACAGTGTAGTAGCCTAAGGTTACTCTGGGCTTTTCTATATATCTTGCAAATAAATCTTCTTTTATGGTGTTGTCTTTGATTATAGTATGAGCTCCTCGACAGCAGAGACTTTCTCTGATTTTTAAATTTATATTTCCAATCATTTATCACAGTGATTAATAAGAACTTAATAAAAATCTAACCAATCCATCTAACCATCCATCCATCCATCTGACTGTCCATTCATTCATTCACTTATCCCTTTCTTCTTCATTTGTAGGGCTCTTTTCCCCTACTTTTGCCCCTAACTTTCCTTCTTAGAGATTTGGGGAGATCTGTAATTTAAGTCTATGGCCAGAAGATGGAGACAGCTCCCCATCGTTGTCCTCCTCATCCTAGTCCTCTTGTCCATTCTCCTGTGGTGTCTAATCCTTTTTTAAAAAAATTGCCCACATACAGCTTTCCTGGGGTTGTAATGGCCAGTGTGGCAAAGGGCAAAGGTTAGGGGACAAGAAACAAAGGTTATGACATGGGGATGAGAGTATCCTGGTCTGGAGCTCTCTGAAAGTTGGGTTTGGAGAGGGGAGAGCAGATTCTGATGGAGATTTTGGGATTTTATCATCTTCATAGGACAGATCACAAGTGAAGTCCCCTTGGTCCTTTTCTTCCTATTCCTGTCAATGATCTCCTTTTCCAAACTTGGCTCAGAAGCCCCTTCTTCCTCCCAGCTTCCCCCTCTCAGGAAACCTTCTGTGATTAACTCCACTTAATTTAGACTCTCCTTTTACTCTGGGTCCTTTCAGGGTGGTTATACTATCAGCAATCTCTCCCACTCTTGATTTCTGTATCTCTGTCCTGAGTGTTCTGTGAATCCACTCATGGCTGTCCATCTAATAGCCTAGTCTGGTGGAGAAAATAGTCAACAAGCATTTATTAAGAATTTACTATGCTATAGACATCTACTAATTGCTGGGAATACAAATATAGAAAGGGCAAAAACAGGGTTCCTGCCCTCAGGAAGCTTACATTCTAATAGGGGAAATAACCTGCAAACAATTACATATGTACAGGATATATACAGGGTAAATAAGAGGTGATCTTGGAGGGAAGACACTAAGGAGGGGGAGATAGGACACAGACAAAGACACAGACTTTGCAGCTCTGAGCATCCTTCCTCAGTGGGGAGGGATGGAATTGGGAAGGAGAATGGAAGAAGCTTCAGGTAGTGGAGTTAGTGAAGGCTTCTAGAAGAGAGGACTGTGGAACTGGGTAAAGCTGGGATGGGCAGAGCTAGGTCCCAGTGACAAGAAATAGACATTAGTGCATTCTGGACGTGGGGGAGCCCTTCTCGGTGCCAGTAGGGACCCGCGTCTAAGGGACTGAAGGAAGACCAGACATCTTTTTAACTACCCTGCAAATTAATCTAATTTATGGTATTGTCTCAGATTATAATATGAGCTCCTTGACAGCAGAGACTTCCTCTGATTTTTAAATTTCCAAGCAATTATCACAGTGCTTGCACACAATGCTTGCACACTTAATAAACATCCATCCATCCATCCATCCATTTTCCTTTAATCCTTTTGCTGAGGAGATCAGAGAGGGAGCAGCAGAGACCTGTGCCCCTGAAGACTCTGCCCTGTAGCGTGGCCTGTGGGAGCTGATGGGGGTGGGTGGATGGGGGTTCTCTTGGCAGGCCTGGCTATGGCCTCTCAGGGAGGGGTAGGGCCCGCTTCCTTCCAGGCCCTGAGTGGGAGCAGGAGCGTGGCTGGGCTGAGGAGCCAGAAAGGAGCCGGCCTACCGCCCCCTACTCCCCCCCAGCAGCCCCTCTGTAATTAGGGATATTTTTAGGCTTCTCTTCCTTCCTATTTCAGGCCTCTGGGCTCAGCAAGGAGAGTGGGCTGGCCTTGGGGGCCTTGGGCTGGGCGCAGCTAATCTGGGCAGGGCGTGGGAGCTATGGCCCAGCTCAGACCACAGCTGAGGGGAGGAGTCCACAGGGAGAAGGAGGGGAACTAGGATGTGGGCCCTGAGGGGAATGAGAGGTTGGGCTTCTCACGGGGACCAGAGTCAGGGTAGGAGGTGGGGGGAGTTGGGGAACAGGAGCAAAGGTCCTTGGAAGAAGCCGGTCCCTCTGTATGGGGTCTTCACCCACCCTTGCTTTAGGGAACTTGCTCTGACTCCGTTATCTGTGTCGTTCTCACACCTCCCCGCCCTCCCCAGTCCTAATGTCCTACTTAGTGTATAACTTGTGCCTTCATTCAGGAGATTTTTTTGAATTTACAACCATGTCCATATCTAAAGCTTGCCATTCAGTGTCAAGACTAGAAAAGAAACAAGTAAACACTTATGAATGTCCCCTGAATGCCACCTAGTGTGGTTTTTTTTCAATCTCACAACCCGATTTCTTTGGCCTGAACCTCAACTTCCCATTTTAAAAGTTAGGATGGAGAAGGAGCATCATGATGCGGGGGAAAAAATCATCAAACTAGAATTGAAAAACCAGAGAGTTTTCAGCTGGTTCCAATGACTACTTCTAGCTTCAACTTGCTATGGCTATGTGACCTTGGAAAGGCCCTTTGGGTTGGTAGGCATTTCTTAGTCAGATGCCCTGAGGTGGCTGTTCTAGGATCATGGCCTCGAGAAGCTATCTAAGTTACCCTATGAATTTATTATTTTTTTCCCAGATGAAAAAGCCACCAAGACAATTAGGTATCCTGGCCAAGACCACCCAAGCATTGCAAGTGGCATTTGAACTCAGGCCTCTGACTCCAGAATCAGTGCACATTCTGCCACCCCAGACCTTAGTTCCCTCATTTGTAAATTGGGCATAATAATATTCTAAGGATTTCTACCAATCTTACTAGAGTCGTTGTGAGGAAAGTATTTTGTCACTGAGAAAAGCAAGTCATTATTGAATGACAACTGCCTCTGGCTCCTTCCTATTGCCAGGACCCCAAAGGAGGCTCCAAGTCTCCCCTTTATCCAACCTCCTCCTCCCTCCTGGGATCCCTTCTTTCCAATGCCTCCCCAGACTGTTTGGGGAACGGTCTGAAGTCCAACTGTATAAGAGGCGGAAGTGCTGGGGTCTCGCCCTACAGCTGGTTTGAATTAGGCACATGAAAGCCAGTGAGGGGGGTATATTTAGCCATGGTTTCTGAAGGAGCCAGCGTTCTTTTATCCTCTCTAGGACCCAGCCGCAGAGAGGGCCCCTGGCATGCCAATGGCAAACAGGATGGGCACGGGCCGAGGAGCCAAGGCAGGGGTGGGGATGAAGCAGCTGAAAGGAGGGAGGACCAGAAGGGGCTGTCACTGTCTCTGACTGTCTCACTGTCCCCTCGAAGGGAATTATAATGGGGGATAAGAGGAGCCCAGGGGAAGGAAATGGCATGCTGCTGCAAGACACAAAAGCCCGGCTGATGCCTTTTGCTGCTTGTCAGGGCCGAAACAGTGGAAAGAAAATGTTGGATGTGGACTCGCAGGTCCTAGGTTGGAGCCGAGGTCAGTGGCTTCCTACCTGTGTGGCCCTGTCCCCACTCTGGGCCCCAATTCCTTCTTTTGTAAAATGAATACTGCATGAAGAATGGAGACTGGAGAAAAGGCTCTCTCAGAGCTTTGGAGGAGAGAGAACTGCTAATAATAATAGGGCTAGAACTTATATAGTCCTTTAAGGTTTGCAAAATACTTGATAGGTGTTTTCTCATTTGATCCTCAGAAGAACCTTACAAGGTAAATTCTATTATCATTATTCTCATTTTAGAGATGAGGAGACTGAGACTGATTGATGTAAATGACCTATCTGAGGCAGGATTAGATTTCAAGTCCAGTGTTCTGTCCACCAAGCATCCAGCAAGATTTGAACCCAGATCTTCTATGTCCAGTGTTCTAGCCCCCCAGATACCACAGTCTAGGGGAGAGCAGAGCAGTGTAGAGCTTGTGGCAAGCAGGGCCCCAGGGGGACTTAATTCCATTTCTCTTGATGTCTTCCAAGTGTCCCCATCAGAGCTCAGCCATGATGGGACTAACAGCAGGAGGAGGGACGGGATTCCTTTCCCAAGAAAACAAAAGTGTTTGTAGTCTCTGGGATGGGAAGCAGAAGGGTTTGGGGGCTTCCCGCGTGAGACACAGAGACAAAGCGTGAGGCTCCTGCTTGACTTGTGTGGGGCCGTGTGCTGTGATCACACTGACACCAGCCCGTGTGGACGTGGGTTTGATGGCTGTGTGTGAGTGTACCAATGCATAGCTTTGGGACGCGTGCCAGGCTGTCGGGAAGGTTCCTGTGACGTTGGCTGACACGACTCTGGCTGACTGTAACTGTGCTCCAGGAGACACCGTACAAGGAGTGATTGTGCACCATGAGGCCGGCTGTGACTGCATTGGGATCCTGGGAGACAATCCACAACTCTTTGGATTTTTATTTATTTATTTGCTGAGACAATTGGGGTTAAGTGACTTGCCCAGGGTCACACAGCTAGGAAGTGTTAAGTGTCTGAGAGCAGATTTGAACTCGGGTCCTCCTGAATTCAAGGCTAGTGCTCTATTCACTGCGCCACCTAGCTGCTCCCACAAGTCTTTTGAAAAGCATTTTCATTTGGGTCACTTGTGCTTCTGGGACCCGGGATGGGAATCATGGGGAGCTGGAAAGCCAAGCTTTGGAAATCAGTCTGCGGTGATTGTAACGGTGTTTGGTAAGGCTTTCGGTGGGGACGACTCCAGGCAAACGTTGGCGGGGCTCTGGGGCCGGGTCAAGGAGCAGAACAAAGGTGGGAGCAAACAGAAGGGCTTCCTCCCCTGGTACATGCCCTCCTGCCCTCCCAGGGAGTCTCACCCTGTCCCAACCCCAAAGCCACAGGCCCTGCAGACAGCAGGGAGGGGACCCCAACCTGGTGAGCGTGTGTCTCTCCTCTAATCTCCCTCTCTCCCCCTCCCCACCTTTCCCCCTCCCATGGCAGGCTCCTACCTGCCCTCCAGCTAGGCGGGGAGACAGACAAAAAGAGAAACCTTCCTCCCTGTCATCCCCGATCTCCCCCCAACCTTCCCCCTCCCACCTCCACCAGCTCTTCCCTGTCTCTCTGCTTGCAGACAAAGAGCTCACCCTGGTCTCTGTGGGCGTCTGGGAGACGCTGGGGGGATTAGCTGTCTTTGCCTTCTTCTCCCCACCCCATGCCAGCCCACCCGGCTGGCATCAACAGCATGCAAAGCCTGCAGGGCTGCGGTGCCCTCACCACAGACCCCCCTGCAGGCTGAATAGTGGGCACGGGAGAAAGGGACCTGTGCGGGAGAAAGGAGGCACCGAGGCCGAAACTGTGCGTTTTCTCAGCTCCCCCCCTCGGGGGCGTGTAAGCCAGCTAGCATGGTTAGAGGCAGCGTGCCTACCTCCGGCCTCCCCCTTCCTACCCAAGCCCATTAAGTGTGGGGGGAGGGAGGCAGGGGACGGGAGAGCCGAGAGGGACATTTAAGGACATAGCACGTTCCAAGCATTGAGCTAAGTGCTGAGAATACAAATAAAAAAGAATGGACAGCCCGTGTCCTTGAGGAGCTTACGTTTCAGTATATGAAGACGGCTCCCAAAGGTGTCCTTGGAGGCTTTAGAACCCACCCTTCAGGAGAAGTGTGGGGGAGCCAGCAAACCCGGAAAGGGCAGCTCGCGGTCTGCATCTGTCTGAACGCTTCAACCTGGGTGAAGGAAGGGGAGCCGGAAGCGCTGTCAGTAAGGGGTAATGGGACCAAGAATTAGGAGTTTGTCCCCAAGGGTGAGGCTCACCAGTCTGTGGGCTAATCACTTAATCCCTCTGGGCCCAAGTTCCTTAATCTGTAATATGTGTATACTATACATACGGATACAATGTATCTCTCTCTCGGTCTCTCTGATTCTGTCTCCGTTTCTGTCCCTCTCTGTCTCTCTCTGTCTCTCTCTCTGTCTCTGTCTCTCTCTTTCTCTCTCTCTGTCTCTGTCTCTGTCTCATTCTCTGTCTCTGTCTCTGTCTCTCTGTCTCTCTTTCTCTCTGTCTCATTCTCTCTCTCTGTCTCTCTGTCTCATTCTCTCTCTCTCTCTCTCTCTTTCTCTGTCTCTGTCTCTGTCTCATTCTCTCTCTCTGTCTCTCTGTCTCATTCTCTCTCTCTGTCTCTCTCTCTTTCTCTGTCTCTGTCTCCCTCTCTGTCTCTGTCTCTGTCTCATTCTCTCTCTCTGTCTCTGTCTCATTCTCTCTCTCTGTCTCCCTCTCTGTCTCTCTCTCTCTCTCTCTCTCTGTCTCTCTTTCTCTCTGTCTCTCTCTCTGTCTCTGTCTCTGTCTCTGTCTCTGTCTCATTCTCTCTCTCTGTCTCTCTGTCTCATTCTCTCTCTCTGTCTCTCTCTCTTTCTCTGTCTCTGTCTCCCTCTCTGTCTCTGTCTCTGTCTCATTCTCTCTCTCTGTCTCTGTCTCATTCTCTCTCTCTGTCTCCCTCTCTGTCTCTGTCTCTGTCTCATTCTCTCTCTCTGTCTCTGTCTCATTCTCTCTCTCTGTCTCCCTCTCTGTCTCTCTCTCTCTCTCTCTCTCTCTGTCTCTCTCTCTCTCTCTCTCTCTCTCTCTCTC